>NC_056739.1:306586562-306594062 GCF_019279795.1 Protopterus annectens
TCCCTACCTTACTTGGATAGAAGGAAGTTTCTTTGCTCACCAGTGGGAGTGGGAGCCTTGAGCAGCCCATCTGTCCTGAAGGAGTGACCTCAGCTGGAAACAAGAGCTGTAGTAACTGGTTGTTTTGGACTATTTCCACAAAGCTCTTTGAAGTTCCCTGTTTAAAATCCGCATTTAGCTGCTTTCTTGTGATTCTCGACATTAGCCGGTTAAACGTGTTAACTTTTTCTGGCTCCATAAGTCTGCTCTTCAAATTTTCCCTTAGAAAGCTCTACTCTTAGAATAACCAGTCTACCTTATATTATAAGCATAGCACTTGTTCTCAAAGCTTCTCTTCTAAGTAAGCACTCTCAAACTTAAGTAGCACTACATCCACATACCACCCCAACCACTTCCCTTAAAGGCACAGCACTCTCTTATAATATTCTAGCATGTCGGGTGGTAGATTGCTAGCATCTACTCCTGTTCAGCTGGTTAATCTGGGAATCTTGAGACAATGCTACAATTGCCTCATGTACACAGACAACCCCTCCTCCTCCCAACAAACACAAATACATGTGAGAGATGCAACTATATAGCCAAACTGGAGGCTGAACTCTCTCTCTCAACTCAGGACTGGCAAGACCAGACAGGAGGAGAAGGTAACCAACACACACAACAAACCCAGTCACACACAGACCTATTCAACTGCAAATCGGCACATAACACAAAACATACTCGGAGGCTCTATTAAAAAACTTACCAAAACAACAGAGGCTCCCAAAGCAGACTTACCAAAATCCACCACCTCAAAACAAAACACATGCAACACACAGCTTCAATAAATCGGTGTATGTCAATAAATCACAGCCCTTAATGGCCAAACACTATGCCTGATACCCACTAGTGGTAGGTGACTCTATAGTCAGACACACTGACCCGTCCCACTTACCAGGCTGAGCAAGGAGAGGGTAACGGTAAGCTGCCTATCGGGGGCTAGGATCGGCCATATAACACACACACACTCAGGTTACTGAAAAGCACGATACAAATATGACTCCGTCATTGTCCATGCTGGTGAATGACCTGATGTACCTCCTGGACTAAGCCCAGGCTGGTATGACCCTGACCCTGAGCAGCATCTTGCCACTCACCAGAATGATGCCCAAATACAAAGACAAAATGATCAGCTTTAATAATTGGCTCAATTACTGGTGTCCTTCTAGGGGATCAATGTCTGTCTACTTGGGATGACATGCTGGACAAGCCGCTGCTTAGTAAGGGACGGCTTGCACCTGTCACCACTGGCTTCGGATATTGGCTAAGGCTTTAACACCCCATAGTGCCTTTTTAGGCAAGGCTCAAAGACAAACCCACCTCCTTAGAAAAAAACAAAAATGGAAAAAATTAAAGGGTGTGCTGCTCAAGCGCCAGAAGTCTAAATCTCAAGATGCAGGCTCTCGGAAGCATCCTCAGTCACGGAGAACACTGATGTCTGCGCTGTAACAGAGACCTGGTTCAAGGCTCACAGAGCACCCCAGCGCTACCGGGCTTTTTACCTCGTATCATGCTTTTCAGCCCCAAAACCCGGGCCAACCACAAAGGGAGGGGAGTGTCATATTCATCAAAGATACCCACACCTCCTCGGGTTAGTGGCAACTCATGAAGCATCGGAGACCATCCAGGTGTGCTAGCTAAACGAGAGTAAAACTGCTATACAACTGGTTGCATGTTAGCCAGACCACCCTCCCAATCTCAAGAACCCCACTCAGCCTTCCTGAAGACATTGGAAGATATGAATGTCTCACCACATACCATCATATTGGGAGACTTCAACTACCCTAACATCGACTGGGTGCACTATGCTAGCCCTAACACCCTACCCAAAGGTTCCTGGAATTCATAAACTCAGATGCAATGGAACAGCTAGTCACCTCTCCCACAAGGAGGGATAATATACCACACAGATCATCACAAACATAGGGACAAAATGCTCCACACACGGAAGTATTCCCTCACTGGTAAGATCTGACCACAAACAAATCACCTTGGATATACATTTACCACCTCCACCCCAGCACAAAGACTACAGTGAGAAACTTCTCAAAAGCCGGTTTTATACTTCCTCCAAGACTGAGATGGTATCATTTAGCCACAGGACCAATGGAAACCACATCCCACAATGCTGAATCCTACACAAATGCTTTCACGGACATCTCAAAGAATGCATGGATCGGCAATCCTAAATAAAACCAAGACCCTCTCCACCAAAGGGAAGCGTCCTGTCTGTGGACCCCAGCTACATAAACAATTGTATAATAAAAGAAGGAAGCTACTGCAAGACAGAGGCAAAATCCCATAAAGGGAAGGCATCTCTGATCAGCACTAGTAGAAAGCTTCGTTCTCTCATAAAAAACATCCAAGGCCAACTTTGAGAGAAAAAATGGCCAAGGACAATAAAGATAACCACAAGGCATTCTTCAGTTATGTTAGAAACCTCCAAGGAAACCCTCAGATATGCTCAGAGTTAGTACATAGCGACAAAAATTTGTCGAACCCACAGATTTGCCAACATTCTGGCAGACAGGTTCAGTGCAATTTCTCCCTCCCCTCACCTCCAAGGAAGAAATACTCCATCCAGCTGGAATGTAAGCTCCCTGTCATCTCTGATGTCAGGTGAGAACCGCCCTCAGCAAAGGCAAAAACACAGCATCTATGGGACCCGAGGGTATCCCGGCTGCGTGATACATGAACTCCAAGAGGAGCTAAACGTATAAAATGTTACTTAACCTAGCCATACTACAGGATATGTACCTGAACACTAGCGTGCAGCAACAGTGGTCCCACTCCACAAGGAGGCTCCACTACAGACCCTGGGAACTACCGCCCCATAAGCTTAACCAGCCTGGCCTGCAAAGCTATAGAAAGAATTATTATGGAACTCATAAACAACGACATTGGGGACCTACAGACACTTGATCCCACCCAGTTCGGCTTTGTAAAGGGCAGATCCTGCCTTTTGAACCTGGTTGACTTTTTCGAAACAGTCACTAGAGCCATTGATGAGGGCAAGGCAGTCCACACAGCCTACCTGGACTTGGCTAAAGCCTTCGACACAATAACCCACTCAGGGATCACAGATAAGCTAAACAGCTTAAATGTAAATCCATATGTCACAAGATGGGTTGCAAACTGGCTAAAGAACAGAACCCATAAAGTCAAAATTGGGGAGCCATGTCAGACTCAAAGCCAGTCACAAGTGGTGTCACACAGGGCTCTGTCCTGGGACCCCTCTTGTTCGGCATTTACTTCTCAGATGTGAAAGCAAACATGGGAGGGTTGTGGCTGACAAAGTTCGCAGATGACTCCAAACTAGGCTCTATAGTCGATACACCAGCTGACACATACATCCTACAGAAAGGCCTCACCAAAACGGACAACTGATGCCAGAATCATGGCCTTAAACTGAATGCCAAAGAAATGAATTGTCATCCCTTTGGGAAAAACAAAGTACCCACAAATTATCACATAGACAGTAACCCACTGAGTGCAGGAAAAAGTAATCAGAGACCTGGGGACCAGAAGTGGATAGTGACCTCTCATTGACACCCACGTTGCCAAAGTGGTTAGAAAGACTTTCTACCTTGCCCTCCTTATCATGAAGGGGTTCACATCCAGATCAAAGGAGGTCATCGTGCCCCTGTACTCCTCCCTTATCAGGCCCATGATCCAGTACAATGCCCATTTGATATGTATACCCCCTCCGGCATTTACAACAGCTGGAGAGACCCCAGAAGTACCTCACCAAGAGGATCAAGGGTCTCCAACATATGTCATATACTACTAGGCTAAAGAAACTTCAGCTCTATTCAGTAGCATACCGCCTGCTCAGAGGTGATCTGTGCCTGATGTACAAGGCCATGTCCAACCAGGAAATGATGGACATGCTCCACCTCAAAAAATCCAAATCCATAAGAACCCACGAGAGCCAAAGATTTAAACCTCAGTACAAACATGAATAGAACATGCTGGAGGGACAGATTCATAACTCAGAGGCTTCCCATACTCTGGAACAGAATCCCAGTTCATGTTAGGCAGAGCCTCTCACTGACTCTCTTCAAGAGAAATCTTGACGAGTGGATGGGAGATCGAAGTTTACGGGGTCACCTGTATCGCTACTTAACAGAGGCACAGTAAACTAATTTTAATAAGTAAGGGGGTCTTCAGTGTGTCAATACTAGACAAAGGCACAGTATTCTAAATTTATTCTGTACACCTTAGTACCACTACATGGGGTGGCAAAGCCACATCTCTAGGGCTAGGCTTGCAAATGCCCCAGGGCAGATAGCCTACTACTAAACTATGAAACATACATACATATACATTATATATATATATATATATATATATATATATATATATATATATATATATACATACACACACACACACATTAATTTTATATATATATATATATATATATATATATATATATATATATATATATATGCACATATATATATATATATATATATATATATATTATACACACACATTATATATATATATATATATATATATATATATATATATATTATACACACACACACATTATATATATATATATATATATATACACACACACACACACACACACACACACACATACATATATATATATATATATATATATATATATACATATGTTTTCGCCACCCAAGAAAATTATTTTCCTGTACCCCTGTCGAGCAGAGCCACAGAAGTGATTACCGGGATGAATTTCCCATCCAATCATCAAGATTTTTCTTGAAGAGTGCTAATGAGGAGCTCTGTTTGACATAGATAGGTAGTCTGTTCCAGAGTATGGGAAGTCTCTGAGACAGAAATCTATTCCTCCAGCATGTTCTGTTTATTGTGGTGACAAGGTTTAGGTCCCTAGAGCGTGTAGCTCGGAGGGATTGGGATTTCTTTAAGTGGAGCATGTCCAACAGCTCTGGGTTTGACATAGCTTTGTATGTTAGGCAGAGAATGCCCCTGAGTAGGCGATATGCGATGGAGTAAAGCTGTAGTTTTTTTGAGACTGTCTGCATAGGGCCAGTAATCCTCTTTGCGAGGTATTTCTGTGGTCTTTCCAGTTGTTGTAGATGTCTTGTGAGGTACATACCAAAAGGGGCGTTGTACTCTATAATGGGTCTAATGACAGATGAGTAGAGGGGAACAATGACCTCTTTTTCTGGATGAGAATCCTTTTGCGATGAGATGAGCCACATAAAAGGATTTCCTGACCACGGTGGCGATATGATTATCAAAGGAGAGACTACGGTCACCCTGTGTCCCAAGGTCTCATCACATTTTCGGCATTAAGTAGACTACCAGCTATGTGGTAGTTCATGGGTACAGAGTTTTTACCAAAGGGGATGACCATACACTTTTTGGCATTGAGCTTCAGGCCATGGCTTTGACACCAGGTATCTGTCTCAGTGAGGCCCTTTTGTAGTTTGTCCACATCGTTATGAGTTTCAATTATGGCTCCTAGTTTGCAGTCATCTGCAAGTTAGCCAAAGACCTTCTGTGTTGGCCTGCACTTCAGAGAAGTACATACCAAACAGGAGAGGACCCAGGACTGAACCCTGTGGTACTCCACTTGTCACTGGTCTGATGTCGGATTTGGAATCCGCTACTTTCACAGTGTGGGTTCTGTCCATGAGCAAGTTGGCAACCCATCTTGTGACAAAGATTTATACCTAGTTTAGTGAGCTTATCTATAATTCCAGAGTGGGGGATGGTGTCGAAAGCCTTGGCGAGAACTAGATAAGCTGTGTGAACCATTTTACCCTCATCTATGGCTTTGGTGACTGCCTCAAAGAAGTCAATCAGGTTAGGAGACATGATCTGCCTTTTACAAATCCAAACTGGGTAGGGTCCAGAGTTTGGAGATTACCAATGTCTATGTTCATGTGTTCCACGATGATACGTTCCATGGCCTTGCAGACCAGGCTCGTCAGGCTAATGAGGCGGTAGTTCCCGGGGTCCGTCGTGGCTTCCCCTTTGTGGAGTGGGATAACTGTCGCAGTGCACCATTCAGTGGGTACAAAGCCTGAGGTGAGGCTATTATTGAACATGGTACTTAGGTAGGGTGCCAGTTCATTCTGTAGTTCTTGTAGAACGCAGCCTGGGATGTTGTCAAGTCCCTTGGATGCTGTGTTCTTGGCTTTGGAGAGTGTTTTTTTTTTTTTTACCTGTGCAGCTGTGATTATAGGAACTTTGCATTCTTCCGGTATAGAGATGGGCCCTCTAGGGGGTGAGAGGGGGGTAAAGTTAGCACTGAACCTGTCTGCTAGGATGTTGGCAATATCAGTTGGTTCTGTATATTTAGTGCCATTGTGCTGTAACTCAGAGCTGATCTGAGTGTTCCCATTTAGATTCTTGACATAGCTATAGAATGCTTTGTGGTTGTCTTTAGAGTCAGTGGCAATTTTGTTTTCGTAACTAGCTTTGGAGGATTTTATGAGGGATCTCAGCTTCTTACTGGGGTTGACCAGGGAGTTCCTCCAGTCATGGGATTTTACTCTTTTTTGCAACAGTTTCTTTCTTCTGGTGTAGAGTTTGTTTATAGCAAAGGACCACCAGATTGGCTTCCATTTTTTTGGAGGATAACATCTTGGTTCTATTAGGAATAGTATTATCCATGCACTCGTGTAAGTGCTTATAAAGTGCGTTTGTGTAGGATTCGGCAGTCATACCTCTATTGTCCGTCTGCATGGGTGTCATGAAGTTTGCCACTTCTGTCTTAAGAAGTGTGAAGCTGGCTTTGGAGAAGTTTTTTACGATGGTTTCCCTGATTGGGGGTGGGATGTGGATGTCTAGGCTGATTAGCTTGTGGTTGGATCTGACCAACGAGGAATTGACCTCTGGTGTGGAACACCGGTTTCCCATGTTGGTAATGACCAGGTCTAAGATATTGCTGCCCCTGGTGGGGATGTGAATAAGTTGATCCAAGACGTTGGAATTTATGAATTTTAGAAAACGTTAAGCAAAAGAGTTGGTACACGAGTAGTTTTCCCAGTTAATGGTGAGGTAGTTGAAATCGCCCATTATTAGGGTGTTGGGTTGTACCCCAATACTTTCCAGTGTATCAAGAAATGAGGAGTGGGAATCCTGGGGCATGGTGGAGGGTCTGTAGCAAGCTACAATTTGTATTGCGATCTTGCCCAGAGTTAGTTGCACTTGGATAATCTCGGATGCATTATGCTGTGCAACCAGCCTGGAGGTGTGGATATCCTTAATGAATATGGACACTCCTCCGCCTTTAGTGCTTCTTTCTGGGTTAAGTGGCTGAAAGGTGTGGTATGAATTAAAGCCTGGTAATGCAGGGGTGCTCTCTGGAGCTTTGAACCAGGTCTCTCTGGAACTTTGAACCAGGTCTCCGTCACTGCACAGATGTCAATGTTCTCCATTTTAAGGAGTGCCTCGAGTGAGTACATTTTGAGGTTTAGACTTCTAGCACTGAGTAGCATTACC
>NC_056739.1:306611562-306624062 GCF_019279795.1 Protopterus annectens
ACAGTTCATACTGCATATCTTGACTTAACCAAGACATTCGATACAATACCCCACTCGGGCACTACTGACAAGCTCTCTGAGCCAGATGACCCACAGACAGGATCAGTAAGACCACCTCAACCACTAAGAAGCCAGTCACCAGCAGATTACCCCAGGACTTCATGCTGGGCCAGTTTCTGTTTGTCATCTACACCTCAGAAGTCAAGGTTAATGTTTTAGGCTTCTACACCTCGGAAGTCAAGGTTAATGTTTAAGGCTTCTACATCAAGATCACAGAAAACTCTAAACTGATTATAACCCCCCCCCCCCAAAAGACACGAACATTTTGCAACTGGGTTTAACACAGACAAATGACTGGAGCCAAAGCAATGGCCTAAAAATCAATGCCAAAAATGCATTACAACACCCTTTGGCATTCTATATTCAATAAAAAAATCTACCAGAGCAGGTCTTTCATTTGGGATTCTCCTATCCCTTTCCCTATACTTGGATATCAATCGCAGAGTACAGATGCCTTCTTGTTTTTTTCCCATTCTATCACTATTCCCTCTTTAGATATTTGCTCCCAATACCTTGGTTCATTGTCAGTTTTTTCCATCTTGCCTATTCTCTGCACCCCTAAATGCAGACATCCCAAAATGGCAAAATCTACTTTCTACATTCTCGTGTGCCTTTTTTTAATTTCTCCAACTCTTCTGGGTTTCTAATACCATGATGGGAACTGACCCCATTCCCAAGTCAAAGTACGATTAAATTTCATGAAATTAGTATTGTTTCAATCTTTGATGGCAGTCAGAAGTGCTCTTCGCAGCACATGCAATGTGCCCAGTAATGACTCCTCCTGCAATTCATACGGAGTTACCCGTGTTGGTAACATACCTAAATACGACTGTAGATTATTTTTTAAAAGACCTGTTGCTTCTTCTACTATTAGAACTCTCTGGGTATCTTTCCTCCACTTTGCTCTCATTTCTGCCTGCAAATCCTGATATTTTATGACTTTGTCTCCCTCTGTATGCAAGACACTGTAGTCACTGGGGATAGCGATTTCAATGATCATTGCAACTTTTGTCTTCTTTTCATGGGCCACTACATCTGGTTTTCTCATATCTATCTTTTGAACTGCTGGTAATGGGTGATTGCATGTGATGTAGACCATCATTTTCTATGATGCATTGTCATTCATTTTTCCATTGTTTTTCACCCACTTCAGTACCATAATCTTTGCACAATGCCCAGTGCAACAATCATGCCACATTATTATGCCTGTCAGTATATAGTCCTCCTGCCAGTAGTATGGTCACAACCAGCAACAAGGTGCGCAACTGTTTCAAATTCTGTCTTACAAAACCTACATTTGTCCGCTTCTCCCACATGTTCAATGGACCTTTGTCAACCAACATGTACACAGCCCATTATATTGGGGCACCAACGTGTACACAGCCCATTATATTGGGGCACCAATATCAACTTTTCATGTTTTGGTTTGAATTCACCTCTCCTTAACCATTCCTGTGTTCGATCCTGATCAACATGAGGTTCTTCCAGAAGTTTTCTATACTTGCAACTATGTTTATGCATTTTCCACATTTCTTGCCTTCTCTTCTGATCCTTCGCCTTATATTCTTTCTTTTGTTTTTGGCACATTCAGTTGCTGCCTAATTTTTATCTACTTCTGGTTTGATTTTGATGCCTGCTGGACGCAGATATGCTTCTGCTAAACTAAGCAGGGAAGTAATCTTAAATTTATTCTTCCTCATATTTCAAAACTTTCACTACATTTGGGTCTTGTGAGGTCAGGACTGCATTCCCACAATTGCAGATGTATACATATAATCTATTTCTTCAAGGAGGCCCATACCTCCTTCGGAACGGGGAATATATAATCTTGGTTTGCACTGATTTTTATAAATCATTTGATGAGCATGAAGCATCCTCCTTGTTTTCCTGTCTAATCTATCCAACACCTTTTGGGGTCAGTCAATCACTCCAAAAAAGTGTAGGTTAGGACAGGAAGAGCAAATTGGTTTACAGCTTGAATTTTGTTCCTAGATGTCAACATTGTTTTCAGAATTAATTTAGGTTTTCTAAAACATTCCTAAATTGTATTCACATTTGTTCATGTTTTATTGTTGATCCTTCACCAGTTCCCAAATATTTATATACCCCCTCTTACTCAAGTTCTTTATATCACATTCTTGTCCCAAACTGATGTTTTCCTGGTGCTGCAGTTCTCCTGCTTTAAAGGTTGCTTTTGCACATTTATCAAGACCAAATGGCATTCTTATACAGTATCATCTAAAAAAGTTTTGACTACTTGCAGTTGTGCTTTCAGTTCCTCATCTGATGAGCTATACAGTTTTAAATCAACAAAGAAACGAGAAGTCTTTACACTTTGTTGTTTTCTAGGAGCCAAAATTATAGCCATGGCCTAATCTGTTAAGTAGACAGCGTAGCGCTACAAGGGCAAGACAGAATAGCAGTGGTGACAGGGAGTCATCCTGGAATATCCTCCATTTAACTTTTATCCCTGGAATAATAATTTGTCCTTCAACATGGCTTAATTGCAAAGTGGTCTGACACTGTTTCATGGTCACTGTAATGTAATCAGTGTAGGGTGTATCTTATGTATTTTTAAGCACTCTTATCCATGAATGGTGTATACTGTCAAATGCTTTTTTGTAGTCAATCCATGCCATACTTAGATTCTTCCCCTTTTTACAGTTCTCCATTATGACTTTATTTAGCAACAAATGATCCTTTGTTCCACCTGACTTTTTTATTACCCCTTTTTTCTACTGTCATGATTGAATTTTCTTGTATGACTACAAACTCTGTCGGCAAAAATTCTGGTATATAGTTTATACGCCAACCGAAGTCAAGCTATTGGTCTATAATTTTTAGGATAACTTGCGAGTTCACTTAAGTAGGAGCATTGTTTTTCCTGTTCTTAACCAGGTGGGGGACTATTCGTGGTACGCATATAAATAGTTCTTACTCATGGCTAAATCTTTGTGCAAAGATGTTAATACTTTTAGCCACAAGTTAGGTACTGCATCTGGGCCTGGGATTTGCCATTTTGATGCTTTTCTTAACTTTATTTCAATCTCTCTTTCTGCTGTGTAGCTGTTGTTATTCTCCTTAAGGATCTACATTCAAAATCCCTCTCTCTCTCTCTCTCACTGCATTTCTTGAACCCCCCCCCCCCCCAGTCTCATCATTCCTTTCCACTTTGAATCACAGCTTTTGGCTTGCTTATATAAGCCTTAACTGTGTAGCTCTAAAATATCCCTTCAAATTGGGTAATCCTAATCCATCCTGTTCTGTTACTAGGATCAATTTATCCCACGTGCCCCTTGCCCTTTTCCCCACCCAGATAAAATCCTTCAATTCTTAGTTACTGTCCACAACTTCTCTGCTGTCTTACCTATACATATATAAAAACTAAAGGGACTAAACATTTTCACTGCTTCTACTTTGCTATCCATATCCATAAATAAGAGCTTCCAATTTTTCAAATTTTCTGGTATCTTTTGCTTAGTCTCTTCCCACATATTCTTAGCTGCCATAACAGAATACTTTTTAATACATATTCCTAAATAATTAATTTTAGTGTGTCCCAATAAATGTGGATATTGCAGGACCAAGTCATGTCTGGGTACAGTTTACAGGTATCACATTTGTTTTACCTTTATTGAGATGTCCTTTTCTGGTTTTATCAGGTTCAAAATAATAATGTCTGTGAATAAAGCCATCTTTTCAATTACCACGCCAATTATCCTTGAATTTCTGAGTCCCTTATTTTTCTGTCAATGGCTCAAAATATAAAGCAAATAAAGAGGAAAGAAGTCTGGTTCCTCTGTTCAGATACAACTTCTCAGAAAGTAACCCTCCAACTTTAATGGTTTGCCTCCAATCTCTCTTATATCCTCCCAAATAACCTTATTATTGTATCAAGGCATGCAAAAACTTCAATAGCTCTACTCAAAATCCCATCTTATTCTGTTGAATGCTTTCTCTAAACCAAGACCCAACAACAGTGGCAGTTTCTTACACTCTTCTTCCCTCTGGATCATTATTATTCTAGTAATGTTGTTAAAATGCTTGCCTCCCCTCCACCAAACCACACGGATTCATATCTACCAATTTTGGCAACATTTTTCCCATTTTAGCTATTGTACACAAACACTTTATAAACAAGGTTTAAAAGTGAAATGGGCCTTTATGAAGCTGGATTTGTTGTGTCTTTACGTATTACAGCCACCACAGCTTTCTTCCAGAATGCTGCTGCTTCCCTTCCTTTTAACATGCCATTAAACAAAACCTTCCAGATCCACCACAGCTTTCTTCCAGAATGCTGCTGCTTCCCTTCCTTTTAACATGCCATTAAACAAAACCTTCCAGATCCTTAGCACTCTTCCCTTCTAGCTTCCAACTTCACAGGAATATCTATTACAGGAGACTTTCCTGTGGACTGACTGCACATCTCCGTTTTTACATCAACTCCTCCTGTCTTCACTATTAACGGCTGCGCCTCATCTTCCTCTAAACTTGGCCAACTTAAGTCTTCCATAAATATTTCCATTTGTGTTCTTTCTTGATTTCCACATTCCCCCATTTTATACAAAATTTTTATTAAGTTTCTGAAATATCTCTAATACCTCTATAGAAACTCTGGCTATTTTTCCTGCTATAGGTCCCTAAGTTAGGCAACAACCCCTTCCACTTAGTTGCCCAAGTTGTAATGCTAACATTTTTAAGCTCTGGAGTTAGTATCAAAAATAGCTGCTTAACAGCTTCTTCTTTTGGCTTTTTTCTGGTTAGGAGTCACCACAGCGGATCACCTGTCCGTTCAAGACTGGCAGTGGAGTTTTACAGTGTCGAGTTGCCAGCCCGGTACCCAACCTTCCACAGAAGGCACACACATGCACTCACTCACACCTAGGGCCAATTTAGAATCTCCAATCCACCTACAGCATGTCTTTGGGATGTGGCAGGAAACCGGAGTACTCAGAGGAAACCCACGCGACCACAGGGAGGACATGCAGACTCCGCACAAAAGGCACCCCAGCCGAGGATCGAACTGGAGAACTTCATGCTGTGAGGCGGCAACACTAACCGCTGCACCACCGCGGCCGCCCTATATGAATGTATCTCTATCTATATTCTTTCTTGTATATATATATATATATATATATATATATATATATATATACACACACACACACACACACACACACACACACACACACACACACACACACACACACACACACACATACACACACACACACCTGCAGGAAAAACACAGCCAACCTAGAGTGATCATAGAGGCCCATGGAATACATGCAAATGACCCCCTTAAAGACAAAGTATTTCAGCTACAGAGCCTTCAAATGCCCATGATTTTTACTTTTCAAGTCTTTATAGATAAATTCAGGCCAATAAAGCTAAATGCCATTAGATATGGACATGGACATTTTGGCCTTGTTATTAACCTCATTAGCACAGCATAAGTGGACTGTTTGGTTCTACTTTAGAAACACAGGGTCTTTAAACCCAGCTAAATGTCCATAAACATTAAGGCGTCCACTTACAGGAATAGCACTTTTCCTAAGAAATAATTCTTCATATTAAAGACTACCATTGATTGGTCTTTATTCCTATCTAATGAGGGCACAGACATGCAAAGATTATTCATACTTTCTTGCATTATGCAAAACTTTAGGTTAAGAAAATGGTAGAAGGCATAAAGGAGTTCTACTATACATGCAATGGAGAAAGTGATCATACCAGCACCTTTCTACAAGGGCATCTGGTATAGTGGTTCTTCAGTTGTAAATGCGTCTCCACTCCAGTGCTGAGGATTCTGTGGTTCTCTTAACCATATGACTATAAGTGTGAATGTGGAGGAAGGAGTCTTGAGGTCAAGTTGTGGTACCAGAGAGCATTACCCCAAATATGATGTATAAAGCCTTTAGAGGCTGTATATACTTGTCTGAAAGGCTGCAATTCACAGGCACTCATAGTTTAAAGGTTAATCTCAGAGCTTAGTTTTCACAAAAGCAAGCTTCATAACATCAGATCTCGCAACTACAGCAGGGAGCTGCTGTGGTAGGTCTATAACAAGGGACTCCATCCCTATGTCATTAAAATACTGTGGTATTCATCCTGCGATGGCTGGGTGCAGACAGCTCAACTTGTCTAGCACTGACTCCAGTTCTGACAGGACACAGGAGGCCTGGAAATAAAAGAAGCTGTGGAAGGGTAGGTCTCGTTCCATCACTAACTCTAAACAGCTTGCATGATAAAGTACTCCCTGCGTATGTACCACACTACTTTTAGTCTGCAGACACTAAAATGCTTGTCTGTCTGAAGGTTTTGAAAGTTTGGAAGGTTAGAATCATGGCCATTATCTCGATCTCCTTTAAGCTGATAAGCCTGCTTACCACGAATGTTCTCTACGCCCTATCCATTTCATACGAGTAGTTTGGACCCCCCCCAAGCTACATCTGAGGTATCTCTTGTAAAATTTTATTTGCTCTTTGGTGTTATAAAGGAAATCCCTGGATGGTCAATGTTTGTTAAAAAAAAGACTAAAAGTAACCGAGAGGGTATTCATGGGTGATATATGAGCTAATGGATGACTGTGTTGCTTCTATTGGGGTCTGAGGAACTACTTATCTTCCTCAGGTGTAAGACAGCAATGGTTGGAGGCTGACATAGTCAAGAGGATTTGGAATGACACAGCCATCTTTTCAGCCAGTCTGGAAAACAGCTGCTCCAACTGTATAGACTTATCCTTGGGCAGAATAACTGCTCATTTTTTATACCCAGTAGGCGATCTTTAAAGGGCTAGTTCTAAGCTCAAACTCAGTAAGTTCACTGTGAATACTTAGTTGGTCAGACAAGGAATGCAGAAACTCAGAACCCTTTCTATCTCTTTCTTTGTAGGAGGTTGAAATAAACAGGCATCCAAACTGGGCACAAATGAATTTCCTGGAGCCATTGATGCACACAAAGTAGTACCACTAGCACCAAGTATATGACCAACACTCTGGGTACAGCAGAAATACCAGATGACAAGGAGGTGACCAGCAAGTGCTCATGGCTTGCCACAAATTTCAAGAACTGTCTGTGGTCTTTGTATATGTAGCTGTACAAGAGATATTATTCAGACCCAGATAACCAATACCTTCTTTGGTAAAAGTAGTCAAAAAAGTACCCAAAGAATAAGCATCTTTCTAAACTCGTGCATATTATCAGACTAGTCCCCCTATTTTCTCTTCAGCACTCTGCAGTTGTAACTCTTCTTGTTCTGTGAGATTCCCCTTATTCTACAATACATTAACCTTTGTCAGAAATTCCTGTTACTTCTTTACCATATCTCTTTTACTTCTACCCTATGCAAACTCCACTTTCACTACATCCTAGTCATTAACAATACCTTCTGAAGAGATTTCTACCTTCCCTAATAACTCCAGAATAAATTACTTAAATCTCTCTCTTTTTTGCAGACAGGATGAAGTCTCATTTTTTACTTAATTACTCTGCATTTTTCTTCAATTATTTTTATTTTCCTTTTCTTTTGGCATTTACATTTCTGCATCACAATGACAGACATTTTGTCAATAAATGTTCACAGTTGTTGCACTGTATTATGTATTAACTAATTTTGGGGAATATTCGCGTTTCAAATTCTTTAGTTCTTACTATCTTGGCAATACAGTGTCATATTAACTTCTTCGTCTTGCGTAGTACTAACCTATGAACGTGTCTTGTACCCAATTCATTTTATTGTATAATGTGGTCAAGGAGTGAACCCCAGTATTGTAAGAGTTAGGAATGTTTGCTTGTGTTGTTTGTTTGCTTGTGCTTGTGTTGTTTGTTTGCTTGTGTTGTTTGTAATCAATGTGTGTGTTATGTGGTTTATTGCCATTTTTTTAAGCCATCCCATATCATCAGTGTCCTGTCAAACCAGTTTTGGGTGATTAATAATTTTATCAGACAGCAGACATTATTATGCAGAATATATAACAAATTATTTAGAAGACTAGATGCAAGTCTGTCAAAAGTTCATCTGGCATCCAAATTAGTTCGACTAAGTTACCAGAAATTAATATACATCAAAGAAAATAGTGGACTGGGACTGCCAGATTTTAAAGTATATTATGACATAATTAATTCGAACAGAATTATTGCAATCTCTGAATATAACCCAGATAGTAAAGAATGGAGCCCTACTTGGATCAAAATATGGTACAATTATATAAATAACTGCAAATTTAATCCCAAAGCCCTTCCTTTCCTTAATAAGAAGAGTCTTAAAACAAAAGAATAGTCTTGCATAAAATAACAGAATCACTTAAGACTCATTCAAAATCTTAGAACCAATTCATTCAACCCCCAATCTTATGTTAAACAATAACATGATTAATCTACACAATTATCTCCTCCTTAAGGGAAAAAAAGTATATGGGATATATACACTCATAAGAACCAATCAACTGGAAATACGAAAATTGCCCAATCTCCCTAAAGGCTATACAATAATTTTGAGACAAATTAGAGAAATGCGTACAATGTTTATAGAAAACCCTGACGTGAACGAGAACAGCATAAACATATGTAAAACATTATGGAACATGTTGAACCCAAGAAAGAAAATTATAACAATTTCATACAAACTGGTAGTATCCCTTAAATATCAAAGCACTGTTCTATATTCTAAATATCGGAACAAAAATGTCCTGAAACTACTGACAAGCAAAAACTTCAATCAATTAAAACAACTTTGAAGCTGATCCTATTTAAAAAACTAATGTACACACGACTTATGATTAAAAAAAACACATTTAATCCTAGTCATACTAAATGGATTTAACTCGCCAATTTCTCCAAATTGCCCTTACTGTCAATTTCAAGAAGCTGATTTAATTCATATTTTTGAATCTGTAAATGCACCTATAAACTATGGTGCTCATTGAGAGACAGTTTAGGGAAGGTGGAATATAAGAAATCTACATTATCATGGGAATTCGCAATTCTGGATATAGCTCCTCCAAGATTAACGAAGCAAAAGCTACATCTACTAATTACCCTACATTTTTATCTTGGTTGTTATTGGCTCATGATCTGAAATAGTTACTGAATGGGTGTCTAGGCTTTCAATTAAATGCCAATGTTCCTGTGAAATATAATTTCCTTTCTAGTCTACTCCATTTACTGTACCTTGGGAATATGTAAATTCTCTCAGAGTTCCTAGTACTGAATTCATTTCTTCCTTACCAAATATTTTCATAAATTTCTTCAGAGCTCAACCCTTTTTGTTATATTTTCCCTTCTAGGTACCCCAGATACATCACAGTTACAAATCAAATTGCAGTCCCCACCTATGTGATATTCCCTGCTGAAAGCAGATAATTTCTCCCAAAATTTTCTTAACCTCCATAACAGCAGTTTTAGGTGGAATATAAATAGATGCCAGTGTAATCCTCCTCCCTTGCCAGTAGTCTCTTACTACTACAAATCTATCATCTTTTTCCTCCATATTCTATCACCACTGGAGCTTCTATAGCAATTAGTATACGTACTCCCCTTTTCCTTTGTTGCTAACAGTCAGACGAACATCCCTCCTGGAAACTGTTCTTTATCAAAGTCACACGTTCATTTCTTTTCAGGTATGTTGCCTGTAGCATTGCTATTTGCTCTCTGCATTTCTTAATGGAATTCAATACTCTTTCATGTCTGTCTATACCTGTGAGACCATTCACACTCCAAAATAATGTTCTGTATAGCCATTACGATAAGAAGTTACTATTCCCACCTATTTATATATAGGACTTTTTAATATCTAACTTCCAGCTTTTGTGTTACATGTACCCACTGTTTGGCAGGTTGGCAAAGGAAAAGTCCCCACTGCTAAAGGTGTGTCAGAACAAAGTACAAACAAGGCAAAGAGATACTGAGTACATCACTATGATTAAAAAAGGTTCCAACTTTAATAAACTAATTAAAAACCTCACTAAAACTGCCACAAAAGTTTAAAAGCAGATGAAGCATCAAATCATAAGCGCTTTCGGCAAAATTGCCTTCTTCAGATAATCATTTAATCGTGGTGGTGTACCCAGTATCTCTTTCCACTGTTTGGTAGGTTAGTCTTTTATACAGTTGTTTCTTTTCATCTCCATTTGAACCTATGTTACATTCTACAAGATTATGTTTTAAATGTAAACCCTGAAAGAAAAAAAACACACACACACCCAGGACATTTTAACTTAAAGCGCGCGCACACACACACACACAAACAAACTATGTGCATCTTCAAATAATGATGTTTAACCCGTCTGATAGGAACAAATTTCCCCAAATCAACATAGGTTCATACTAGGCTGCCCTGGGGCAATTATAAGCCTAGCCCGATTCTGTATGGCTTACGCCACCCCTTGATTTGAGTATACTGTGCCTCTGTCTAATAGTGACACGGGAGTAATCCCTGGGACAAACCTACGATCCCCCATCCACTTAGAGATTCTTCTTGAAGAGATTCAGTGAGGTGCTCTGCCTCCTGCGCACACAAGCAAAACCTAACCCATTAAAGTTATCCAAGCTAAGATGCATGTCGCAGTCTGTGCTTCTACTTACAGAAATCGCTGTCTGTTCTTGTCTTATCTTTATTTCCCCTTCCAGATGTGAAAAACAGCTTGTATGTTTTCAAAAATATTAACTTTTAGCCTTATAAAAGTGCTCTGGCTTTTACTGCATAGCAGTTAGCCTTTCTCCAAAAATGTATGCATGTCCTCAGCTTCAGACTTCTCAAACTGAACAGTTACTTGGTAAAGAAAAAAACGTTTCATTCCATTCCACTGTTCTCTTATTTACTTGCTTACACACACTCACGCACTCTGCATCAAAAAAGGACTCATTCTCCAGGAAAATAATATTCTGAAGACAGCCCGAATCTCCCACTTGTCTCTCAACATTCCCAGAGTGCTGAGATAAATTTGCTTCTGTTCTGCCTGGATTACAGTGAGTAATTAATTTTCTACAAACACTCTACTGTCTCCAATTTGTAATACTTTGCCCTTCTGCCACAGTTTTGCCAGGATCAACTCCTTCTACTGATACAGTTGCAACTTTACTTATACAAGGTCTTGGCTGCTTTCTCATGGCCAGGTTTGGTGCATACCCACAATGTGCCCTTTAAATTAACAAATCCTGCTGTGGAATACCAGTCCAGTTGTTTATTTGTGCTTTCATAAAATGAATACAAATCTGTTCTTTCCAGTTTCCTTGGTACAGCAGAAAATCTCAGGCTTCCGTGTGTGCTCTGTCCTATAACTCCTTAACATTTTTTGAAACAGCTCTGCTTGATCAGTCTAGTACTCGGAAAGCCTTTTATTCATTTTGACCTCTGATTTTTGCAGTTTTATCAGATTATCTGAACTGCTTTTTTTAAAGCCTCGTCCATTTTGTCAGTCTTTTGCTGTTTGAGTTGAAATACCCCTTTAAATGTTTTATTTATTTCAACAGACTGTGCACACACACACAATTTATTTCTTCTAGATTACTGGAAGCTATGAGCTAGAATTTGAACTGCTTTTTGTTGAACAACTGCAGGATTCTTCCCAGTCAGTGTTTCCTCTCTATCTTTTCTAGTTTATTTTCTTTCAGGCTCTCCAAGTTTCTTCTTTGTTGGCTTCCTGACAACGTACTTACAAGCCAGAAAACGGAATTTACTAAATCTGGCAGATTGGCCTGGCCCCCATCTCGGTTTCTTTTTTCACAGTGGGCGAGCTGAAATTAAGCTGCTGATTAGTGTGCAGCCATCATGGAATGCTCCAAAATTTTAATTCTTAGTATTCGTTACATTGAAATTCTTACCCTGGCATCATGGCAAGTGCCAAACAGAACTTCTGTCCATTCTGCAAACATTTTGGGTTGCTGCTTTTAGGATTAAAAAAAAAAAACTTTTAAAATACTGCTTTGCCTATGATCATGCCACCAAGAATAAAATGTAAACTTTAACCTCAGCGACATCACCATAGGGAAAGTGTGAGGTGAGCCTATACACTTTAATGGACAAAACATCAGACATGCACAGATACCAGTATATTAAAATGTCAGAGATTTATTAGCCTTTATTAAAAAAAAAAAAAAAAAAAGCTATAATAAAGATCCAAATGTTCTATAGCACAATCTGCTAAACACTGTGATAGACCTACGACCAAGCTTTTGTTAGTAGCTATGACCTCAACCACAATAATCTCAGATTTAGAGGCCTTATGGGTCATTCCTGCATACCTGGTCTTTCACAGAAAGAGAGATTCTTTGAGTAGTTGTCCTGTTCCAAAGTTTGCTACTGCATAAAATCTCCGTCAGTCTATCAGACCTGTCTTGACAATACCTGTTGTACAGTATGGATGTCCACAAACAACTTTGGTATTATGTAAAGAAACAAGGTACTCAGGAAGGCTAATCCTTTTCCTTCAGTTTTCAGA
>NC_056739.1:306936562-306946562 GCF_019279795.1 Protopterus annectens
CCAACACATTTCTGATAGAATGGTCACTAGTTAAAATCCTCCAATTTTGTGAGACAATGTTCCTAATGCTGTTCATGTCCCTGCTGATTGGTAACGAGAAGCTGTTATACCAACTGTCTGCATCATCTTCTTGAGCCTGAGTTCTCATATGTGTAAATCCAAACTTTAAAATGGGTTTATGTCTAGTGAACCTATTACTAGCAACTTCCTTTCTCATGTCATTTATTAATTTACACGGATAATTCTTTTGTGTAAATAATGCTGACAGGAAATCACATTCTTTATTAAAAATACAATCATTGCTAATTAATCTTGACAGTCTAACAAACTGGCCCTTGACAATGTTCTTTTTCATGAACTCTGGATGTAGACTGTTGAAATCAAGGTAACTGTTCCTGTAGGTTTCTTTTCGATATATATTAGAGGAGAGTTCACCTGACACTTCATTAATAGATAACATGGTGTCTAAAAATGTAACTGAAGAACCTTTCCCTGCCATGGTGAACTGTAGAAACTCTAAACTGTCAGATAATGAATCCAGAAAAATTCTTAGCTGTGAATTTGTGCCTTTCCATACAAAAAAAATGTCATCTATAAATCTGCTATAAAGTTCAGTGAGTTCAAATCCTGGTAAGTGCACTAATGTGTCAAGTTCCCATTCTGCTAGGACTACATTGGCAAATGCTGGCGCCATCTTCGTGCCCATGGCTACCCCTCTAACTTGTCTAAAAATGGAGTCGTTGAAATGAAAATAGTTGTTTTCTAAAACTAAAGACATCAGGGAGTGTAGTGTGTCTATTTTAGCTTTGGACATTTTCATAAACTTGTGTAAAAAATGCTTAACATAGGCTAACCCTTCCACATGAGGAATGTTGGTATATAAAGCTACTATGTCCAAAGTTACCATTATTTTGTTTTTACCATTGAAGTTAGAGTTATGTAGTTTGTTGAGGAAATCCCAAGAGTCTTTAATGTAAAAAGGACTGGATTGGGCTACTGGATTCAGAATAGAATCAACATACTGGGCAATTCTCTCAGTTTTGGTTCTATTATTCGAGATTATCAATCTGAAAGGTGGGTTCAATGAGTCTTTATGGATCTTGGGAATTCCAAAAAGTTTCCCTAAATTAGGGTTGGGGGTATGCATAAAAATATATTCCTCATAAGTGATGTGTTGATTCCTGAGTAAAGATTTAAGTACTGTGTCTATTTTTGTAAAACTCTTTTGAACTTCTGCTAAAGTAGTTTTTGTGTAAAAATCATCATCCATCAAAGTATTTTCAACTTTGTTCACATAATCTTTTTGATTCATGAGTACCACCCCAGTTCCTTTGTCCGCCTTCATAATCCTTACATGTCTGTCATTCGATAAGTCTTTTAAAGCTAATTTCTCATTGTGTGTGAGATTAAACCATTTCATATTGCATTCTGAGTTAAAGGCTTGTCTGATATCATATTCACAAACTCTAGCAAAAGCAGAAATAGTATTATGTAAAGGTGGATTAAACAAACTTTTCTTACGTAAAACAGAAGTATTGATATTTCTATTTTCAGTAGTTGTAACATTTGAAACATTAGGAGTAACATTACCATTGTTGTCATCATAAAGATTACTCTGTGAAAAGGAATCGGTGTTCTGACTGTCAGACATAGAATTGGAAGTCTCTGTATCAGTGAGTAACACTTGCAAATTCAATTTTCTGGCAAATAATCTGAGATCCAACAGTAAATCAGGTAGTTTGGCTCTTTGTGCTGGTGCAAATGAATGACCTTTTTGTAGCACTCTAATGTGGTGTTCTGACAAAGGTTTATCTGATAAATTAAAAATGGTGGAAGTAGACCTATCTGGGGGTCTGGACAAAGGGGAATCATTTGTGGAACTATCTATTTGTAGCTGCTCCTTGTCATAATGTGTCTGGGGGGTATGTGATATCCTATCTTGCCTAGACCTCTTTTTCGTGTGATGTTGTTCTCCAATGTCAATGACGTTGTCTGTTCCTCCCCTGGACTGAGCGGAGGTAGATGGGCCCTCTCTAAATGGGGGTGGTGAGGTTCTAAAAAAGAATTCTGTGCATGGAAGGAGGTGGAAGGAGTGGGAGTAGAACCTTGTTGAAGAGAGTTGCCAGCATTTTGTATGCTAGTGGGTTGAAAAGTTGGAGGTAAAGAAGAAGAAATAAGTGGGAAATCCTGAGTATTTAGAACTCCGTGGAAATCAGGTAAGCACCCTGAGGACGAAACAGGGAAGGAGCCATGGGTAGCAGAGGAGGAGAAGGAAGGGAGTGGTAAGGCAGAGGAAGAAGGTGAAGGAAGTAAGTTGGGCTGAAGCGATGAGTAATGAAAATGGTGGAGGGAGGGAGGGTGCTGGGAGGGGACTATGGGCCTGGGTAAGGAACGAGTATAAGCTGGAGAGAGGCTGAGTGAGTGGGACCTAAGGACATGACGTGGGGGTGAGGGGAAGAGAAGCGAGGGTGAGGGGAGGAGAAGCGGGGGTGAGAGCGTGGTGGGTGATAAGGAAGTCGGGAAGAAGACTGGGATCTAGAGAAAGAACCAGGGGGAGGTCTAGAGAAAGAACCAGGGGGAGGTCTACTAAAGGGAGAGAGAACTGGTGGAGAAGAAGGGTGGGATCGTGCAGGATAAGAATCCCTTAAACCACGAGAAATCGGAGATCTCCCTCTGGAAGAATTTGGAACAGCTGACCTAAGAGGAGGTTGGTGTGAGAAAGAATCTTGGAGTGAATGGTGAGAATGGGCAGGAGTGGGAAAAGGCTTGTGGGTGGGAGCTGAGTGAAATAAAGAGTTGGAAGGAGAAAGGGGATGGGAGGAAGAAAGAAAAGGCTCAGTAGAGGGAGTGAGGAGAGGAGGATTGGAAAGAGAAGGGGAGTGAAAAGAAGTTGATTTGTGGAGGTTTTGATCAAAGGAAGAGTGAAAGGAATCAAGGTTGCTGGGAGAATTTGAGTCCGAAAAGTTCTGATACCAGACATCTCCTATGGGGTATGCTGAATTGGATTTGTATTGAGAAATATCTCTCTGTAATTTCCCTCTTTTCTTAGCTATGATGGTGGCTATATGTCTGGACACTTTAGCGGAAATGGAGTCATAAATGTGTTTGACAAATTGAAATTGAGGATGTGACTGGATAGTGTTGTTCAAAGAGATGATTTTGGGCCTCAAATCATTAAGTTTACCCAAGTTATCTCCATGAATGATTTTAAGGGCATCTAATCCAGCATGGTTAAATAATTCGCAAAGATCCAGGTGTAGTTTAGAGTTTGTCACTGTTCTATTAGGGAATCTGCTGAAACGCAAACCCTTGGGGACTATAGACAAAGAGAGACATGCATCTAAATAAAGATTGTCTAGTTCAATGCTTTTGAAAATCATCAGTAATCTTTCTAACTTAAACACTAAAGGTTTACATTCTGAAAGCAATTGTGCTTGTCTGCTGGAGTGAAGAATTTGTCTGAATGATCTGGGAGGTGTGTCTTTGGAAAGAAAGGGGTTGACATTAACATGCTCATTGAGAAAGTGTAATATCTCATTATTATGAGATGGTTCTTCTATGCCAAAGAGAGTATTTGAACTGCGTGGTGCATTAGTGTGACCAGGTGTATCAGAATGACCAGGTGTAGTGGAATCTGTAGATGAATAGCCATTCTTAGTTGTGATAACAGAGTGACAATTACAATTACTAATTGCATTGCAAGTTTGACAAGTAAAGATACCCTGTGCCGGAATGATAACAGATTCATTAACACTACTTGGAGACACAATAACAGCTCTATCAATGGTGGTATTGAGGTGGGTGTCAATACCATGGTTAGAAACATCGTGACTAAACATATTATTAGCCTCCTGATTGCTTGTAAAAACGTCAAGACAATTCGTAGAAACATCAAAACTTTTGGTCCTGGTGGTATGACAGTTCGTGGAAACATCAAAACTTTTGGTCCTGGTGGTATGAATGGAGTTAACACTGTGGTTTGAGGTGCCAGCAGTGGACACACTGGGTGCTTCAAGACTGTTGTTGGAAACGCCTAGATGAATGGGAACCTCATTGTGGTTGTGGTGTGTCTTGGAGACAAGTTTGGAACCATGAGCAGTCAGATTTCCTATTATTGGAGAATGTATCCTTCGTGGCAAGTCTATGTTTGACGGACAAGTAGTTTCCTGAAAAGAGGAAGCCAAACCAGTGGCTGGAGGAAAAATAGTTTCCTGAAAAGAGGAAGCCAAACCAGTGGCTGGAGGAAAAATGGACCTCTGAACTGGAGACGAAGAAGTTGAAGGAGAGATTGCTCCCTGAAGTGAGAAGGTGACTCTTTTGGAAGTATGGTTGGATTGATAAGATGGTTGATTAGGTTGATGAGCAATGGGAACATAAGTGTCTTGATGGATTTGTTTGTCCTGATGGTTTTGTTGATTTTGATGATAAGTAAATAAATCTCTATGGTAAGTATTTATTTTGTTAGATCTAGTGGTGATATCCGATTGCTTGTCTTGCAATCTGGGAAACAGAGAACCAATTTGCTTGGTACAAAAATTGGTAACTGGAAAACTTTCAATTCCTTTGTCTTTAAACACATGGTTGTCATTATGGTCGTACAAGGCCTGAGTGTTATGTCCAATGAATTGGTTGTTATGTCCAATGAATTGGTTGTTATTGTGTTCGTGACAGTGGTTGTGCACTTTATCTTTGATATTGGTTTGTGTATCTAAACCAGTAGGCTCCTTTATGTGATGCTTGTGACTATGGTCATGCCTGTAGTTGGGGTCATCAAAGTGTCTGTGGTTATGGTCATTGTTGCGTCGCCCAGTGGTCTGTGTGGTGAGCTCATAATTGCCATGAGAGTGTGACTCAACTGTGGAGTGCCTGTAACTACTTTTGTCGGAGGAATATGGCTCATCTGTGGGGTGCCTGTGATGATCTGAGCGCAACCGCTGTTCAGCTCTGTGTACGCCATCATCAGAATCATGCATCGTGGAAATGTTCCCCTGAGGGTGATTTACTAACTGAAAAAACGAGGAGTCTGCTGCTAGTGGAAATTTGTTGGAATTGATTAAACAATGTACATTTGAAGAAGTGGCTTGAGTTAGCTGTTCAGCTATTGATAAATAAGGTGGCGGTAAAGATGTATTAATGTGCGCAAGTCCTGCATAATCTCCTTCCAAATCTGAACTAGTGGCGTTAGCTTGATGTCTAGAAACTGGCTGATCTGCTTCTTCGGTGTTAACTATGTCTCTGTTGTGAATGACATGCGCGCTAACACCAGAACGACCGTTAGTCTGAGTTTCATGTGAAACTGCCGAGCTGTTACTCTGGTTGCTGAAAGTGGAGGTACATTCTCCTAAAACATTATCGCATGATTGGTTCTGAACAGGACACCCCTCTAAAGAAATTTCTCCCTTCTCAGCGACACATTCCATCTTTGAAGTTATAGATACAACCTCAGACATTTTCGTAGAACCCAGTGCACAACCTGACTCAAGTTTTCCCAAGGTTGCGGCAGAAAACAGGCTGACTGCAGCGTGATCCATTTCCCAAGTGGGCCCGTCATTTGCAGCATCAGGACTGTCAATACTTTGTAGAGGCACACACACTTCGTTTGTATAATCGGGGACCAAAAACAAGACATCCCCCTTCTCAAAGGATGCCTGCTCTTTATCAGAGAGGACTGGGACAACTTCCTTTAAGTTGGAAATGGGTATCCCGTTTGAAAAGTGTGGTGTGACTTTATTTGCACCGGGAATGGTGATGTCGCTTGAGACGTGCAGCACGGTTTTACCTGCACTGGGAAAGTCGCTGCCGCTGGCTGACTCCTCGATCAGTGAAACCGTTACTCCTTTACTTTGATTCAATAAATCTGTCCTGAAAATCACTTTGTTGAAGTCATTGATTTCTGGTGTTATTAGAGTAGTTGGTTTACATACACTCATTTTTCTTGTGACTTCTGTAGTTATCGTGGCTTCTGGTCTTATTAGAGTAGTTATCGTGGCTTCTGGTGTTATTAGAGTAGTTGGTATACATACACTCATTTTTCTTATGGATTCTGGAATTATTGTGGCTTCTGGTGCTACTGTTTCTCTTGTTTTTATTTTGTCAGTTAAAAAGACGAACCCAAAATTGGATGTTTCCTCAGTCGTCTTAGTGTTATTCTTGATGTCTGCCACTTGAAGCGGGTGGGTCGCGAAGCTAAGTGCTGGAGGGTGAGCACTGATAGAGGTTGTAAGATCTTTGTGGTTATATCTGATGCCTGTGAGATCTTTAGAAATAGGTTTCGAGGCTGTAACTTCTATAAAACTATGTTTCTTGGTTGTGGTATTGGCTGCAACGGACATCACTGGGCATCTAATAGCTGGCGTGAGGGAGACATCTCCTTGACGGTTTGAGTTCGACATCACTGGGTACTTGGTGCCTTGATTGAAAAAGGCATTTCCGTAAAGGTAGGCCTTGGTATGTGGTAAAAAGATAACATTTTCTGTAGTGAAAGTAAATGTTGAAGTAGCTTGTACAGATGAGGTGTGGGAGCAAGAATTATCTGGAGTGGACAAGGTTCTAGTTTTGTCTGTAAGAAACTGATCTTGTAACGGTCCTGTGGTGTTAATGGTGGATGCAAGTGAAACCTTTGAATCATTTGAATATGATGACCGTCGTTCATTGACTGACGGTGCTTTCGTGCTCTCCTTAAAAGAATTTAGCGGTATGTTTAAAGTGGGAGTATAATTTGCTGTCCTAATATTGAGTGGTTTAGTATTTGTAGTGGAGACTGCATTAGTGGCGGAGACTGCATCCGTGATTTTGCTGGGGTTATCGATGTGTTGCTCCAGGGGAACATAAGTAGCACTTATCATGGAGACTGTCTCTATTTGTTTGCTGCGGTTGTCCTTGTATTGTTCCAAGGGAGCAGGGAAGAAACTAGTATGTGTGCTTGGTATTAACTTGTTGGTAGTAGAGACTGCTTCAGTGGCGGAGCCTGCATCCGTGACTTCGCTGGGGTTATCAGTGTGTTGCTTTAAGGTAACAGAGTCTGTGCTTATCGTGACTGTATCTTTGAGTTGGCTGCGGTTGTTCGTGTGTTGTTCTTGACGGAGCCTGCATCCGTGACTTCGCTGGGGTTATCAGTGTGTTGCTTTAAGGGAACAGAGTCTGTACTCGTCGTGACTGTATCTTTGAGTTGGCTGCGGTTATCCGTGTGTTGTTCCAGGGGAGCAGTGAAGGAAATAGCATGTGTGCTTTGCTTTAACTTGTTTACAGCTTTCGAGTTAGATTCAACCATATTTAAAGCTTTCGAATAAGAGTCGTTAATATTGTAGTTAGATTCAACCATGTTTAAGGCTTTCGAGTTAGAGTCATTAATGTTGTGTAACTTTGGGTCACACTTGATGTCTGAACTGTTGGGGGAAGCTTCGTAGCTAAAATTGCTGTTCGAAATGATGGGGGAAGCTTCGTAGTTAATATTGGGTCTGGATATAGACCAGTTTGTAGAAGGAGAAGCGAAATCCTGCCAACATTCCACAGATAAGGGTGTACCTTCGTGGTTGCTTAAATTTAGCGGGAAGGAGGACATGAAATGTGTGGTGGGAATCAATAGTTCTTGTCCACATGGTATGGATGACTGAGACGAGTCTCTTGTACTAGTATCACTGTCATTAAGTTCAGGAATATGGTTATTTTTGTTGGCGACTATAGTGTTGTTCCAAGTGTTGGGTATATTTGATTCAGCAGTAACAAGCACATTATTAGTTACAGTACCTTTTTCTGAATAGTCACAAATATTTTCAAAAGAGGAATTCTCTCCTGAGTCGTCATCTGATGATAAGGAGAGATGCAGGCATCCTGAAAATGGGCAGTTTGACTGCGTGGTGCTAGTGGAAGCTTCTGAGAGACCTTGAATTTCTGCGTTGGCGCTGGAAACGGCCGAGGGTTGTAAAAACATGATGAATACAATGCACTAGTCATGTAAAATGACTTCGGAAACTTGTAAATGTAATAAAAACCGTAAAGCAACTATTTAGAAGAACTAAATAAATTTTAACTATAAACTTCTAAAATGAAAATAAAAACTAACGAAACCCTCAAGGTTAATTAAGCTTTCGTCCTTTATTTGTGTAGGAACTTCGTCAGAATGAACAAAAGAAGCTTACCACCTGTTATATAAACTGTAGTGTTAACCAATAAGCATCCATATATGAACATTAATAAAAATGTAAACAGTGTCCCATTTAACCAATGAAAAAAGGTTAACAATGCATAAAACATGAGCTGGAGTGCTGGAAAAAATGTGTTGGAAAAAAATGATCATTGCATCCATTTTAATGCACATTTTAAATTTAAAGTCTCATTCAGACCATTGAGGCCCAAGATCATCTCTTTGAACAACTCTATCCAGTCACACCCTCAATTTCAATTTGTCAAACACATTTACGATGCCATTTCAGCTAAATTGTCCAGGCACATAGCCACCATCATAGCTAAGAAAAGAGGTAAATTACAAAGAGATCTCTCTCAATACAAGTCCAATTCAGCATACCCTATCAGAGATGTCTGGTACCAGAACTTTTCGGACTCAAATTCTCCCAGCAACCTTGATTCTTTTCACTCTTCCTTTGATCAAAACCTCCACAAATCAACTTCTTTTCACTCCCCTTCTCTTTCCAATCCTCCTCTCCTCACTCCCTCTACTGATCCTTTTCTTTCTTCCTCCCATCCCCTTTCTCCTTCCAATTCTTTATTTCACTCAGCTCCCACCCACAAGCCTTTTCCCCCTCCTGCCCATTCTCACCATTCACTCCATGATTCTTCCTCACACCAACCTCCTCTTAGGTCAGCTGCTCCAATTTCTTCCAGAGGAAGATCTCTGATTTCTCGTGGTTTAAGGGATTATCATCCTGCACGATCCCACCCTTCTTCTCCTCCAGTTCTCTCTCCCTTTAGCAGACCTCCCCCTGGTTCCTTCTCTAGACCTACTCCTGGTTCTTTCTCTAAACCTCCCCCTGGCCCCTTCCCTAGATCCCAGTCTTCTTCCCGACTTCCTTTTCAACCACCACGCTCTCACCCCCGCTTCTCCTCCCCTCACCCTCGCTTCTCTTCCCCTCACCCCCGCTTCTCCTCCCCTTCTCCCGCACGTCATGTCCTTAGGTCCCACTCACTCAGCCTCTCTCCAGCTCGTACTCGTTCCTTACCCAGGCCCTCAGTCCCATCCCAGCACCCTCCCTCCCCCCACTTTTTTCATCACTCTTCGCTTCAGCCTAACTCACTTCCTTCACCCTCTTCCTCTGCTTTACCACTCCCTTCCTTCTCCTCTGCCACCCATGGCTCCTTCCCCGTTTCGTCCTCAGGGTGCTTACCTGATTTCCATGGAGTTCTAAATGCTCAGGATTTCACTCGTATTTCTTCTTTACCTCCTACTTTTCAAACCACTAGCATACAAAATGCTGGCAACCCTCTGCAGCAAGGTTCTACTCCCATACCTTCCACTTCCTTCCATGCACAGGATTCTTTTTTAGAACCTCACCAGCCCCATTTAGAGAGAACCCATCTACCTCAGCTCAGTCCAGAGGAGGAACAGACAACGTCGTTGACATTGGAGAACAACATCACACGAAAAAGAGGTCTAGGCAAGATAGGATACCATATACCTCCCAGACACATTATGACAAGGAGCAGTTACAAATAGACAGTTCTACAAATGAGTCCCCTTTGTCCAGACCCCCAGATAGGTCTACTTCCACCATTTTTAATTTATCAGACAAACCTTTGTCAGAACACCACATTATAGTGCTGCAGAAAGGCCATTCATTTGCACCAGCACAAAGAGCCAAACTACCTGATTTATTGTTGGATCTCAGATTATTTGCTAGAAAATTGAATTTGCAAGTGTTACTCACTGATACAGAGACTTCCAATTCTATGTCTGACAGTCAGAATACCGATTCCTTTTCACAGAGTAGTCTTCATGATGACAACAATGATAATGTTACTTCAAATGTTTCAAATGTTATAACTA